>NC_073388.1:51959121-51979764 GCF_028641065.1 Leucoraja erinaceus | reverse complement strand
GAGGTGATCGCAGGTTGGAAGCAAATAAGGACGACGAGAGAGGTATGTCGGTGGGGACCACGGTGGGTATGGAGCGGGGAGAGACGCCTCTTGCAAAGACATAAAGGCGGAAGGGGATCCAATACAGGTACGAGTGATATGGATTATGGCTGGTCGATAATACAGGGTGACGTGAGGGGAGCGGTGATGTGAAGGTGAGTGCGTGAGGAGTGACCTGTGAGAAATTGAAACAGGCGTAACGGGGCGGGGGCCGATTGTGGGAGAGAGGAGGGGGTGTGTAGTGAGCGGGAGTGGATTCCCAAGACTAGGATGCATAGCCGGTCTGACGACGGGGGAATGGGCCCCCCGGGGGGGAGGCATCGCGCGGGAAAGGGGGAAAGGGAAAGGATATTCGGGGAAAGGGATACATGCGGGCCCTGTTGTGCGGCTTGTTTTATCTGTTCATCAGAGATTCTCTGTTCTGCCTTTGGATAGAGCAAACCATACTTGACGCCCCCAGGGTGCAATGCCACAGTTATGGCATTCTGTCTTCTCACATTGCCAGTTCAGGAGAGAAGCCGCTGAAGGTGGCAGAGATTGGGTTTCCTTCTTTTCTTGTTGCGTTATTGGGGAATTGGATGGTGAACTTTAAAATTGCTAGCAAGTGGAAAGTCATTAGATGCGTGAAAATGGACAGTGTACCTTTGTGTTTTTGTGACTCTTTGCAACAAGCAACTGCCTAGTTTCCGCTAATTTAGTTCTCCTTGTATGTTGCGTTCTTTAAGTTAATTCAGGCGAGGGATTGATACAACATGCAAACATAGGCCTTCTGACCACAAGTTCCGCATCCGCAGCGATCGGCCCATACACTAGTTCAACCTACACAGGGGGGGACAATTTACAGGAAGCCAATTAACTAAAAACCTGCAGTCTTTGGAAAGTGGGTGAGGCATACGGAGCACATCTGAGAAAAACCCACAGAGTCAGGGAACTAGTACAAAACTTGTTACAGATAGCTCCATGTTAGGATCGACCGGGTCTCTGGCGCTGTAAGGAAGCAGCAATGCACCACTGGTCTGACAATCATTTGATTTTTGAAGCCACATCAAGAGTGCCAAATTCAATAGACAAGTTGGCGCAGGATCAGTGGAGAAAGGGAAAGAGTTATTACTTGAAAAGCTGCACTTCTTTGCTATCTTGCATCTTCACATGGGGACCATGAGACAGGTGATGGGACAGGTGGGGGAGGGGCAGGTGCATGGCCAGATGAAGTTAATGGATAAAATGTTGAGGGTATCCACTTTGGGTGGAGGGACAAACTAAAAACAGGAAGGCAGTTACTATCAACTGGCGTCAAGTTGGGGAAAAAGAGAAGGGGAAAAATACAATGGGATCTGGGGGTCCGTGTTCTCTGGCTATGATAAGTAAGAGCATGCAGGTACAGTAGGCAATTGACGAACAGTGAATGGCCATGTTGGCCCTTTATACAAGAGGAATCGAGTATAGGGAGTCAAAAGAGGTCCTTACTGCAGTTGTACAGAGCCCTAGTGAGACCACACCTGAGTATTGTGATACAGTTGTGGTCCCATAATTGAGAAGGACATTCTTGCTATTGAGGGGAGTGCAGCGTAGTTTACAAGGTTAATTCCCAGGATGGCAGGACTGTCATATGCTGAGAGAATGGAGCAGCTGGCTTGTACACTCTAGAGTTTAGAAAAGGATCAGGCAGGCCGATCCTCGAATTTGGCTTACCTAACACGCCGTACATTGAGAGAGAACAATTACAGTGATAGGTGAGAGACTTAGCCAGACGAATGATTCTGGGATGTTCAGGACTCATAGAGGAAAGAACGACTGGTGGATTACTGGGATAGACCGGGGTTGTACTCACGCTAGATTTAGAGATTAAGGGGGGGATATTATAGAAAACTTACAAAATTCTTAAGGTGTTGGACAGGGATTAAGAGATCGCAGGAAGAAGTGTTCCCGAATGTTGGTGGAAGCCAGACAGACAGGAGAGGTACATAGTTTAAAGGATACAGGGGAAATCGCTTTTGCCGACAGAGGAAGCTGATGTGTGTGGTGCCCGTGATTTTTGTGTGAAAACTTTTTTCACACAGACGACCGGGGGTGAAATCTCTGGAATTCTCTGCCGGTTCGCCCAGGAAGAGGAGTTGAGGGCCGACAGTTCATTGGCTATATTAAAGAGGGAACGGGTGTGTGAGCCCATTGTGGCTTAAAGGGATCGGGGGTGGGGTAAGTCCATATGACGCGAGAAGCAGATCAGGATATTCCCTCGACGTGGATCGACTCAGCCATGATCAATATTGAATGGCCGGGGCGGCTCACCACGGGCATCAGAAGGAAACTGGCCTGGGAGCCTGCACCTATTTTCTATGTTTCTATGTTTCTATGTTTCTGAGGGCACCAAATTCTTTCTGAATTTTCTGGGGTGAACCCTCTCCAGACAGACGTGAAGCTCAAATGTTGACCCCGTTTTACAAAATGTTAAAATGGTCAGCTCGACATCGACTACAGAGACCTACACCAAACCCAAAACCAATTTAGGAGCAAGACGAGGGCATTCAATTCCCAGGATTTGGGTCCCAGCTACAAAGACAGATGTAATCAGCACGTTTGTTCTTTCCCCGCCCAAAGTATGAAAGCAGGGAAATAACGTATCCACCTACTATAGTACCCAACCAACGAATGCAAACTCAATTCAAAGTAGCTCTTTTATTCCCAATAACCCTTGCTGGCAGCCTAAGCCCTCCCTTCACCACCTCCCGTTTAAATTCCTTTGGAATATTTTGGATGCAGGACGAAGAAGAAGAAAAAACCAGAACCAAGAAAGGAACCAAGATGAGAGGGGATGATCTCATTGAAACATATAAGATGTTAGGGCGTGGAACACTAGAGGCAGGAAATCACATTCCGGCCCGACTGTTGGGCGGCAGTCACAGAACCAGGGGGGCCCACGGTGGGTTAAAATAAGGAGTAAGCCATTTAAGAAACGGAGAGAGGGAAACACTTTTTCCACAGAGAGTGGGCGAGAAGTCTGTGGAAGTTTATGCTCAGAGGGCGGGGGTGGAGGGCCAGGTTATCGGATCTTTCAAAGAGAGAGTAGATTTTTAGGGGGGATCTTAAAAATACACAGCAGGGGATAAGGTAGAAGGACAGGAACGGGCGGTGCCCCCGGGTACTTGAGTGGGGATGCATCAAGCAATGAGCACATTTGGACCCTTCCCTCTTAATGGACCTTGGTGCATGGGATCGAAGGGCAATGGCATACTCTGACCTTGGTCTATTGATATGAAAACCACGGGAGCGCTAGAGGGAGTGCTCTCTGCAGGAAAGCAGACAAGCGCCGGGTGGGGAGGCGGAGGAAGATGCGAGATAGTAGGGTCACGTTGTGCCGGGACAGAAAATAGAAGAACTGCTGGACGGAGGCTGATGGGATGAAAGAAATAAAGGTCTAAGGAATATAAACCATCAAAACAGGTGCACCTCAAAGTTGCTTAGCCCTCTGCTCTACTCTCTGTACACCTACGACTGTGACTAAGCATGGTTCCAAAGCCATCTATAAATTAGCCCCCAAAAAACATTGTGGTTGGCCGAACAACTGGTGGTGATGAGTTAGATTACAAGGAGGAGATAGAGTGGCGCGCAGCGACAACCGCTGATTAGTGTTACAGAAACACTTCCAAGGTTACAAGATGGTCAATGCTAAGACGGCTTGCAGAGAAGAGTGCCGTTGGTATCAGCCCAGTCTTCCCTCCATAAAACGCACTTACAATCCGAGGCACATTTGCACTCCCAAAAACCCGGCCCCCAACCCCAATCTATCAGTCAGCCTGACGATAGACACGAAACTCCGCTGGCAGTAATTCTTCTCAAAAAGGTAAGACAGATATGTTCTGGAGAAAAGGAACGAGGTGATGTTCGGGTCGAGGCGACCCTTCTTCAGACATAAACCTGAAAGGCACATATTCCTTTTCTCCAGAGTGCTGGCTGAAACCTCCACTGAGTTACTCCCCGCTTTTTGTATCTTATAGATTTAAACCAGGCATCTGCAGTTCCTTCCAACACACCATCGTCCAATGCATCCCTACCATCCAGGACTTTGCCCTCGGCTCAATAGTTTGGATCAGGCAAGAGGCGGTTCAGAAGCCTGAGAAGTCGCACACCACCAAGTTCAGGAACACAACCCCCAACCTTAAGGGACTGTCCCACTTGCATCGATTGATGCGATTGCATGCGGTTGAGTGCGACCAACAGGAAGAGGAGTTCACGCGAAGTTTGCGCTAAGTACGCGCTAAGTCTGCGCTAAGTTCGCGCAACGTCATTTACGTCATGCTCAACCAATCAGTGGGCAGGAGGATGGGTCTTATTCCGCTGAATTTGGGCGTTGCACGGCATCGGGCGTGATGTAATCACGCAACGCCACGCGCTGCGTACGACGTCAAGGCGCTGCGTACGAGGTCAAGACGCTGCGTACGAACACAATGTGCCTGTGTGCCGACAGGCCGTTGGCGCGCAAAGATTTTGGTCATGTGAAAGAATTTTCGGAGCTCGTGCAATGTGGGACCAGGCACCCGCACAACTCGACGATTCTGAGTGGGACCGGCCCGCCGCGCGGCCCTTACGGTGCCCGTACACTTCAAGCGACCACGAGGTCGTGTGGAACTTTGCGAGCCAGGGCGCGTAGTGGACAGTCCTTTGGTAGTATGACTACGAAAAAAACTACTTCCATCTAGTTGCACTACAAGGGAATCTTTTTATCGCTTTAATTTCCTGTAATTAGTTTAGCTCTCATATCTGTTTTTTCACAATGTCTTTCTTTTGAAGTCAGTGTAACTTATTGTACAATGGTAATTTGTATGTTTGTCAGAGTCCATGTGCCTGGATGCTGCTGCAAGCACAATATTTATTGCCACTATATTTTGTGACTGATGACACATAAAAAACCTGAGTGGAGTCGTACCCCTATGTTGTCTGGGGGACCCGGGTGGGATGCGAACATGAAAATGGGGGATATAGAGGGAGAGAAAGATGAGGGCTGGTCAACAGTGGAGGTGAAGCCGACAGATCATGGGATTGCAGCACATGCCTGGTTTTTGTCTCGGACGAGGGAAGCCTCATCTTCGTGGATCAGATGCAGTGAACACCAGGAGAGAGAAGAACTAGAACCGGAGTGAAAAGGTGGAAAGAACTGAGAGAAGGGGGGGTAATAATCTACAGATAGGCCACAAAATACTGGAGTCAGTAAACCAGCGGATCAGACAGCATCTCTGGAGAAAGGAAAAGGACAAATAGGTGATCGTTTTTTTTGTATTGGAGACCTGTCTTCAGACTGAGAAGAGTCAGGGGAAAGGGAAAACGAGGAGATATAGATTGGTGTGTGGGAGAGATAGAGATATAGAGGTAGAGTCCATGTTAGGCCGGGGGAGTCCCCCCGCCACGGGCACCAGGTAATTCCCTTGCTGCCTGACCTCCATGGCGGAATAGTCGGCGACCCTAAATACCAGCTCCCCACTGTGTTTGCCTGGTGAGGAGGGGGATGGGACCCCCAGGCGACCAAAAACAAGACTGTCAAAGGGCGATGAGCTCCTAGCGAAGGGGCCAAACTACCTAGCGAGCCAAAGGCCGCATCCACACTTCAGTGGATGGAAGTTGCCGATCACTATCTTACATAGCATTGTAAGGCCATGTGCTACCGTTGATGTTTGAAACAATGATGGTGTTTGTGCAGTCTATGCAGGGCAAAAAGTAAAGGAAATTCGAGGACGAGAGGTGAGAGTATCTAACCATGATAATAAAACCATTATCTGGGCAATGATTTTTTTATTGAATCATTTATTCCAAAATGGAGTTCTAAGGCTTTAATATAATAAATAAATTGGATCAGAAATGAGGCCGTTTCACCCATTTGCGCAGACTCAACGGAGACACCTTTGCCCGATATAAAAGGCTGCTTCCCAGACAGCAGCGCCAGAACCTCGTGCGGTTCAGTGTACTATCAACAGCACATCCACGTACGGAAAAATGGTACTGGCACACTTATCATGCCTTTCGACAATGAGTACCAGGCTCCTAAAAAAATTCCATGGGAAAAGTTGTTCCCAATAACTCTTTTTAACTCTTTTGTTTGCATGAACTCCTACTTAGGGAATTTCTCCACTAAGGTGGAAAAAAAGGTGGTTCTCATGTCTCCCCATCTAGAACATCTCATGATTCCCATGAACCTCATCTGAATCTTTCCTGAGGCCTTTTCGGGAAATGCAAAGAAGCAAGCAAACAACCAGACTTTGCCGAATCTTGCATCATAATTATAGACCAGTTAAACTGTCTTGGAGGAAGATGATGGAAGGGGAAAAATGCTGGAATCTATAATAAGATTGTAATAACAGGGACGTGAAAAATCATAGGAATGATGGGGTGGAATTCAATGGTTTCATGGACGAGAAAAGTAGGTTTGAGAAAGAAATCCAGTGAAGTTTTTTGAGGGCATAACTAGTGGTTAGGGTAGATAAGGGTGGTTTTTTTCGCTACCTTGCAGAATTGCATGAATGTGTGTGGTGGTGTCGAGTCCTCTATTCACACAATCGTTAAGATGAAAACACCAACAGTAAATAACCCCCCGCGTGGCCACCGGGTTGGCGCAGCATAGAGTTTGCTGCCTTACAGCGCCTTGCCAGCGCCAGAGACACCTGGGTATCACGATACTGACGGACGGGTGCTGTACTGAACGGAGGTTTCCACGGTTCTACCCGGGTCCTGCGTGGTATTTCTCCGAGACCTTTTGTTTTCCACCCAAACTTCAAAAGACGTACGGGTTTGTAGGTTAATCTGGCTTGGGAATAAAGTGTAAAATCGTTTCATAGCTGTGTTGTAGCGGATAGTGTTTTAATGTGCGGGGATCTCTGGTCTGAGTGCCCAGATCGGTGGACCCCGAAGGAGCCTGCTTCCGCTCCTGTATCTCTAAAGAGGAAAAAACGTTTGTTGCCTGAAAGACACTGTTTAGTAGAGATTGACAAATTGCTTAAAATAACAAATTAAGACATAAATAAGTCTGAAAGACGGGTCTCGACCCGGAAAAACATCACTCATTCCTTTTCTCCAGACCCTCTGATGTGATGCTTCCCGCTGAGTTACTCCAGCAGTTTGCTGCGCCTATCTTCGTATTTTTCGAACAAAAACCAGCATCTGCAGTTCGCTTGATACACAAAAATTAAAATTGATATCAGGTGGGTGTGAAATGTTACATAGTAGGTTGCGCATGCAAAATCTGCAGAAGAGATGACATTAAGCGGGGTGAGGGAAAGTGAGGTTTGTCAGGGAAAATGCAAAGAGGCTACGGAGTTCTAAAAGACTACATGCAAGGAAGAAGGAAGGCTGATACATACCATCTCCATGTGACATTAGTGTATTTTTTTTGGCTGGCACCAGAAAGTACTTTTACAGAGAAGAAGCAACCCGTAAATGTTTATGTCCACAAGTGGGAAACCTGGTCAAGACTTGAGTTGACGGGTTTTGTTAAATATATTTTTTAAAACTGCAAGATAGTAACAGCATAGCCATAAAGGTGACTTGTATAGGATCGATTGGAGAACATGGAGTTTGTGAAACATGGAACATTCAGGATGTTAATGCTAAGGAGTTTAGAAAGTGATGGTCAGATTGTTCATGGGGGTCTTGTGAGCAGTTTGGGCCACAGATTGTGGAAGGATTGCTGTGTTTGGTTATTGGAGCAGAATACGAGCAGAACGGGTTTATGAGGGAAATGACAACCATGGAATGTAAGGTAACAATATGTGATGAGCACCTTTGACGGCACTGCAGCCCTGTACTCGCCGGAGGGTCCAGACGTATTATAGGATGAGGGCCAGTACCCCGTTGAAACTTACCTCCCGCCTCCCAATATGACAAGGCATCGATCATCGTGTGGATGTGGCGAGAGGATGTTCCTCTCACTACGTTTGAGAGTCTACGGACAAAGAGGCATTGGCCTAGCTTTTCTCCAGAACTTCCTATACTCCCCCAAGGAAATAAACTTTAGAAGGCAGAGTGAGGAGGAATATTCTCTTAAACAGACGAGGGTGGAAAAACCTCGCTCGGCAAATTCATTGCCAAAGACAAGTGGCCGGAGCCCGGCCCCGTCAATGAATATTTTTTAAGAGTGGCGATTGGTAGGCGCTCGATTATTGATTAGTACAGGTGGCCAGGTGTTTATGAGGTAATGACTGGAGAATGGGAGGGCGCTGTGCGAGGAGAAAGACTAGATTAGCCACGATTGGAATGGCAGAGAGACTCTGATGCGGCTAATCCTGGCTCCCTATCACGTGAGATTCTGAACTACGCTCTTTGCTCCTCAATCGAAGTGTGGGTGACCTGTAATTATTTTAATCCATCCATTTTCTCGTTTGAAAAACATTTGTCTATCACTTCAATTCTGCCGCCAGGCCTGCAGCCACGTGAGAGTTTTTGAAAACCAATGGATTGTCACAGTGAAGGTCGACTATTAAGAGGTGACACAAGGAACTGCAGGATGATGATTGTGTTAAATAAGGAAGAAGAAAAAACTGGAGTGATGGAGTCGGTAACTCACGTGGATCAGGCAACATATCCACTGAAGGGAAATGGTCTAGGTGACCAGTTCAGCCCACGGTCCTTCCCCCCACCCCCCCCCCATCACACCCCCCCCCGGTCACATGGTGCCTCTTCATGCGTATATGGTGCTGCGTTGGGTATGATAAGTCCATAACATTGTTCTTGTGATACACGTATTAGTTTAGCTATTCAGGATATTTGAGTTTAGACAAGCCGTGCGCAGATAATTCCCAATAGATTTATTTCCAAATTATTCGGCAACCTGGGACCAGAACGGTGGGGTGCAGCGGTAGAGCTTTACTGCCTTACAGCGCCAGAGACCAAGGTTTGATAATGACTATGGCTAGACTTCTATTCTCCCCCGTGACCTGTGTGAGTTTTTTCACTCCGAGGATCATTCTGTTTCCTCCCACACTCGAAAAGACGTACAGTTATACGTTTTTTTTGAATTGGCTTGATGTAAATGTAAAATTCAATGTCCACTAGTGTGTGTAGAGTAGGGTTAAGGTGCGGGGAATAAAATGGCTAGTCGGTGCGCGACTCGGTGGGTGAGGGCCTGTTTCTCCTAAAACTAAAAAAAACCTTCTAAACTGAACCATTTTGACTTTGCTCATGTGGAAAACTCTGTCGTAGGGGTTATACGAACAGCCAAAGACCAAGAAGAAACATTTTAGCCGTTTTTAGCTACTGAAGAAGAAAGGAGAGGAAGAATAGAGAAACCCCTGAAACAT
The DNA here is from genome assembly GCF_028641065.1 of Leucoraja erinaceus. NCBI lineage: Eukaryota > Metazoa > Chordata > Chondrichthyes > Rajiformes > Rajidae > Leucoraja > Leucoraja erinaceus. The sequence goes on along the minus strand of NC_073388.1, from coordinate 51,970,444 downwards.
GGAGCAAAGCCCCAAGAGAAAAAAAAAATGTGGGTCTCTATTAGGTGTCCACATAATCAGGTGTTGGCTTGCATATAAAAATTTTGTTGCTTGATTGTTGTATAAGAAATAATAATAATATAATCTTATTTTATATAGCAACCATCTTTTTAGTTCAAGTTTGCATGACCCAAAAGTGCTTCACTCAACATTACAGTGAGCACAAAGGCTATAAGGTGGGTGTGAAGTGTCTTTGGCCCAAGGACACAAAGGACCAGTAGGCACTCCCAAGCGGGAGCGATTGCACCGGCTCCTTCAGGTCGCCCAGACGACCACTTAGCCCATTGCCATCTGTCGGCCGAACATCTGCGGCCTGTTAGGGACAGAGATGATGTGGTGCGTCCGCACCCGTGCCCGTTGGAAACCAGCACCACTGCGTTCGCTAAATGTTTTACAACGCGTGCTGGTGATGATGTGATCCGTTTGAATTCAAAAATTAAAGAAATTGGGCCGGAGGGGCATAAATAAAAACAGCACGCCTGTGCATAACAATTCATTTTTGTACAAATTATATGAACAGTTGCGACTCACTCAGTGCTTTATTCGGTACGATTAGAGTTCATGGAGGTTATAGAGTCGCACGGCCATGGAAAAACTTCAGGCCAACATGGCCATGCACACCAGATGCCCCATTTACACTAGTCCACCTGCCACGCGTTGGCCCATATCCCGCTAAAACCTCTCCTATTTCGAAAAACCATATTTTAAACATTCGTTACATGTACCTGGTCCGCAAATTATCCTCCTCTGGCATGCCTCGTTCCATACACGCGGAGAAACATTTGCTACATTCAGCCCCTCAGTGATATATTAAATCTTTCCTCTCTCACCGATTTAATACCTATGGGATTTGGTTCTGGGACTCCCTATTCTGGGTTAAAAGAATGTGAATCTACCCTGTCTTAGTACCCCTATCTGATTTTATACACTTCTATACGATTTACCCCATCCTATGTCTTACTGTGCTACGAGGAATGAGGAAGCCCAAGCCTGCTCAACATCTCCCTATAGTCAGGCTCTCAAGTCCTTGGCAACATTGTTGTAAATATATGATATGTAAATGTTTTTGGGACTCACATGGAACAGGAAAACAGTCATGAGAGCGGCTGTGCAATATTTCAATTAGTTGCTAGCAGTCCTCTCGTGACCACTTCGTCCGTACAGGCTAATATCTGTGATCCAACAGCCAGTTGGAAATGTCAGGGAGAATTGTGATTTCTGGAAGGTGGAGTGGAATTGTGAAAAACATTTGGCTAATTGGCTTCACTTTTTCTTTGGTAGCTTGAACGAGAATCACAGGTGGTACCAGGGCAGTGTAGGCACGTGTTAGTCAAAGATGAAGCCTTCATCACACCATCAAACTTCCACAAAAACAGCCACCACCAGATCCTGGTGCATAGTCCCAGCTCACCTCTGTGATGAAGGGCTTTACGGCCGTTCATTGATCACAGCCCTCTTGATCATGGTCTGTACAATCTGTAATCATCCAATATTTAGTTCAGTTTCGACCCTGCGTCGAAACTTTCTACACACGTAGAATCAGAGAAAGCTCACCTTTCAGCATCGTCATCAGCACCTATCACTCTCTGAATCGCTTTCCACCGTGATGGAAACTCAGGTATCAGGGCAGGAAAAGTAAGCACTCTTTTTTGGTGTTTACTGATCAGGAGTCAAAAAGGTCTAAATATTAGCTTAATCCTCAAAATCCTATTAATAAGCACCCACATCTGAAAGTGCCTCCTGTATTTTAATCTGGGTAAAGGTACATACCATTTTGGTTGGTTCAAAGCACAATCACTCTGATCCATGGAGACGCCTAGATAGTCTGCTTCTCCACTCGTGATTTCTAACTTAGCCACTTTTAGTAGGATGTATATATGTTCTGTACAGAGCTAATTATACACAATTTACTTTTCCCCCCGGTCAAAAAAAGAGTCTTCTTGGGCATAAGGAATTTTTCTTGTTTGATATAAAATTTTACCCCCCACGATGAATCGTTAATCATAGACAGTAAAACTATCTCAACAATGCGCATCCTATTTATCAAATCTCCAAAGTGTCTAAATAGTGCTTAGGAACACTACACTACAATAGATAAAGAACTTCTTAAAGATGGGATCTCTTTATCCTTTTATTTTTGGAAAGCGTTCAATCTGCCCAGTGAAAGAAACAGTGTGATATTCGCATCTGTGCCTGACTGGACTGTGTTCGCAGTGGCGCCCCACCAAGCTTTAGTACATCTCCACAAACAAGCTGCACGCAAATTCAATGGTGTGGAGGCCAAAATACTGACTCCAAGTTCTGGGGTGAGGACCGTGGCTTCAGGGTAGTGCTTTCTAGCTCTCCTTGGGTTTGTGAAAGGGGCCCCCGAGAGATGAATCAACCGTTCAAAACGCGCTGGGGCGTTACCCCCCGGGGGGCGCCCCGCCCCGCCCGCGCGAGGACTCGACCCCCCCCCGCACTCTTCCCCCTCCCCCCTCCGGCCTCCACCTGACCTGATTAAAAGAGGTTACCACCCCCACCCATTCTCTATGGTGTTCTCAAAGTGGGACTCCCCTCTACTCAGTGAGACTTGGATGTGTGGCCTCCAGAGCACTCAGTGGAAACTCCCCCCCACTTTTTTAAATACCTTCCTCACTCGCCCCCCCCCCCCCCCCCCCCCCCCCCCTCCCTCCCCCCCCCCCCCCCCCCCTCCCCTAGCTGTTCCCTCCCTTGTAATGCAAACCCTAAAGGGGATGGCCCACCTTATTTTCATATTGAGCAGACTACATCAACAGCTTAAACATTGAATTCCAATTTCGGGGGTTTAGCTTGCAAATCGTCATTCCTTACTTCTTTCCATCTGATCCACCTGGGACACTCAAACAATTATATGCCCATCACACCTCCCACCATTGCCTCATAACCAGTAACCCCCTTTCCGCCTCCCATTGCCCCCCCCGAACATCCCTCAACACTAAAACCACTTTCCCCCCATTCCCACTCCCCCTGACGTTAGACCGTCGCACCCTCTACCGAACATCCCTCCCTATCTACCTTCCACTCACCATTTCTTTTCTTGTGGAGGTTAGCATGCAAACTGCTGGTTCCTTATACGAAAGAAGATAGACACACCCAATGATTGAGTATCCCAGTAGAAGTAATTTAGAGCTAAGATTTCAAAATGCTCGAACCTCTCGAACTCGAAACGCCACCCCCATCCCTTCTCTCCAGAGATGCTTGCCCCACCTGTCCCCCCACTGAGTTACGCCTCATTTTGTCTAATTGTCTATCTCTTTTCTGATAAGCTTTACATATAATGTTAGACTTTTGGGATCTCCAATTGTCACTTCCCCACCCCGCTGCCGTTGACGCTATCGCCACCCTCACTTCCCATTCCCCACACACTACCTCCATCATCCTTCAACCTCTCCCTCACACGTGATCCAGGGACATTGCTTGCAGCTCATGCCTTGAACCTTATTTTTATATTGGAGATCTCCCCTTTACCCTCTTGTTCCTGACGCGCAAGTTCTTGGAACAGAATATTGACTTCTCTATCGTGAGCTCCTGGAAAGCAGGTTGTTGTGTTGCTCCAGATTGCTGTCCGCAGTCTTTCGTGGCACATTATACCCACTTCTAAATTATTTTTTGTGAATGCAGCAGCTATATACTTGTTACCTCTACACAGCCCCCAAACTTCTAGAGTATTGCAATCAGTTGTGGGGCACCATCTTACAGGAAAGATGTTGTCAAGCTGGAAAGGATGCAGAGCAGATTACGGAGGATTGTTGCAGGACTCAAGGGCATGGGCTATAGGGAGAGGCTTGCCACCCCCCATTGAGAAGTGGTGATTTCGTCGTTTTGAGTTTGCAGAAGGCTATTCCCATTGGTGGGAACTCCGAGCAGCGAAGGCATCGAACAGAGGCATCCCCGCCAGCCTCGGTGGTTGGGGGGGGGGGTTGTGTGATCGTATAGAGGTAGGACCGCAAAATAAACCACAAAACCCAAACCAAAAAACACAAAACCAAAAAACAAAACAAAACCATGAGAGAGGAATGGAACCTCGGGTCGACACCACAGCGTCTCCATCCCGCATAGAGTAGGGGAATCCGAGAGAGGACCCAATTTGACGTCGGGGCACTCCGTGAGGTACCCATGCGTTTTGTTTCCCATGCCGTCATAGGAGTTTACGGTGAGGGGGACACAAGATTTTTTTTAAAGGACTCTGGCCCGTATTTTTTCACCCAAAGGCGTGCCCGTGGGGGTGGCCACGGAACAAAAAGCTGCGGAGGAGGGGGTCGTTGAGGCACCCGGGTCTATCCTGCAATGTTACGTTTGAACCCATCCCTTAGACACGCAGCTACCACTGTGCCCCCCTAGGCCCCAGGCTTGCCCCCGGTTCGCACCCCCGCAGGGCGCCCGACCCGGGCCTCCCCCCCTCTGGGCCCAAACTCTCACCCCCACAATTGAAGGCTAGGCTGGGATGGTGGGATTACCTCCTCCCCCCCAGTATTCTCCCACGCGCCGCTTCCAGGTGCTCCGTTAGACCGTTACCCCCCCCCCCCCCAATCGACTCTGTCTCGGGGCACCGCTGACAGGGGGGCCTCCAAGGAGTGGAGGGGGGAGATGGGACATGCAGCGCGAGCGGAACCCCACATGGTGGGAAAAGGGGGGACAAAGGGGCTCACCCCTCCCCGCCCCTAACCTCACAATACCCCACCAACCCCTCCCTCTCCCACCTCCCCCCCATCTCAAGACCCTCAACAACCGATGATCGCCTCTCCCCCCCTACTTCCCCCCCCCCCCCCTCTCCTCTCAACCTACTTCCCCACATTGTAGATCTATGCACTCCTGCAAGGCATGGATAACGCACACAAATAAGTAATTATCCAGGGTCACTTATACCTACTGCCATTATTCCCACGGTGACAGAGTTCTTGTCCCATCTTTCCCCACTTGTATCCCGCCCCTCCCCCCCCCCCCTTTGCACCCCAACAAATTCGGACCGTTTGACTCGCGTACCCAGCAACCACACTTGGATCTTGGCTCCCTCGATTATTTCAGTTCCGTTTTATATGTTTGTATGTTTCTTCTTCCACCCACGACACTACCCCCAGTGCACAAGACCCCCCCCCCCCCACTTCTGTTTGGATGGTGATTGTTCAATCGCTACACCCTCCACGCCACCTTTCCTCCCACCTTGCTATTATATTTAGGAGCTTTTCAATCACCAGTTACCTTTTAATAGTCGACCGACGCTCCATTTCCAAAAAGAGTATATGATGCAATTGACATGCTCGACACCAAAACTGTTGAAGCAGATTCTCTATCGGACCGGGAACCGCTTCCCCTCCCTCTCACCCTCCCTCCAAACCCGCTGTGGACAGGATGAAAAGCATTTAAAAATTGTGCTTTTAAACTTCCTTGAAGGAAAAAACCACAATCCAAAAGGTCTCTGGGAAACATCGGATGTTGGTGTTCAAATTAGAGTGGACAGTGATTGGGGAACCCTCCACGTCATCATCAGGGCATACAAGCAGACCTGAATAAAGAGTGTAGGAAGGCACTGATATCACAAAAACTTCGGTAGGACCTCCCCTCCCCCACACTCATCAAAACCAACCCCTTCCTCCATCTGTGGAAAGCCAAGAGCGTTTTGCAGAGGAGTAACAGTAACCTCCATATAGTTATCTGGAAACCCACAAAAAACAGAGTGGGAAGTTTGAGTCTTATAACCTCATGATCACGGCCATACCTAGATATCTTCAGCTTTTCTGGCCCATTTATGGATCAGGGAAAGTTTGGAGAGTCTTGCCAGCCGAAATGGGGATGGACATTTGAAATTGGGCAGACGTATTACAATAGACAATAGACAATAGACAATAGGTTGTGGAGTAGCCCGCCCCACCATATTGGCAATTAGAGCAGAACCCCACCGCCACACCCTCTCCCCACCCACCCCCGCCCCCTCGCCCACCCCCCCCCCTCATGGCCTGATTCATCCCCAATAAGTACCCCGTAATGCCTTCTCCACCCCCCCCAGTCCTCCACCTCCCCCCCTCAACCACACCCACCCGGACCCCCCTCCGATATCCTTTAGCCACCTCCCGGACCCCCACCTCCCCTTATCTCAAGCTCCTCCTCTTGGAAAAGCACTCCCCAGAGAAACCTGCATCCACCGCCCTGACCTAGCCCAGAGATTCAACAGACTAACCACTTCTCTGTTGAGAGAAATTGAAAAACAGCCGCCGTCCTCGTCTCCCGTTCCCTAAATGGCTTAAACTTATGTAAGTCCTGTTCTGACGAATGGTACTCACGTCTTACAACATCCACGCTTGCCTTGGTTTGCTATATTGGTATTTATTGAGTAGTTTGTCAAGTCTATCAGGAAGGGACACAGGCTATTGACCCGGGGTTTGTCCGATCCGGACCAATGCATGCTCACCACATCACGTTCTTGAACCAGTTCATAAATGTTAAGCTGGCAGAATGTGCCACAGCAGGAAAACAAACGCGACATCCCTCTCAACAGTAAATGGCTGGGGGCCCCTCGCCAACACGGCTGTCTGTGTCTTACGTCTTGTGTGGGGGTGGGTATGGTGTATGCGGGTTGTGTCTAAATTTTTTATGTAGTTTTTGATTTTGTCTGGGTGTGTGTGTGGCCGGGTGTGGGAGGGGATGGGGGGTGGGGTGGAGGGGGGAAGAAACTTTCTAAAAAATCTCACTGACCCTGCAACGGGAGACAAGAAACTTTTCTCGTTGAAAAGGTTATTCTAAGTTATGAGTGCTGCGGCCTGCGAATTGATAGCTAGCCGGACTCTTCCTTGGCCAGACAAGAGGGAAGCCCCCCACGGGGAACTCCCCCTGGGGCACGGAACGATAGCCCCCACTCCGCCGCGCCTGTTGGCCAGGGGTGGCCGAAGTCCTCGGAGCGGGCTAACAGGTCTAGTCGGTTAGCGGCAGCAGGAGATTTGATTCGCCCCCCCATCGTGAGTGCTGTCGTCCACGAACGCGAGAGAGTCGGCCGGCTTAACTCTGCCATGGTTAACTAAAAGACCCGCGGCCCGAATATAGGTGGAAGATGCGGGTTAGTGACATTCATCAGAGCGGATGACCTCGCGAAATCCGATGGAGGGGAGACCGCTTTCAGGGCCTCTCGCCAACGGCTGACCCACCCCACGCCCGATCCCGCTCCACCTGGGTTGAAGATGTACTGGAGCCATGGGGACCTAAATCAACCGCCAGACAGCGCGGTTCACCCACACCGCGGGATCTCTCTTGCACCAGCGCACGCCACCCCGCTTAAAATTCAAGAACCTGGTGTGACCTCGCCACCGAGGCGTGGCGTTAATGGACCAGCGGGACGAATCGCCACGCCAGCCGGGGGGGGTGGGGTGGGGGCGGGGGGAAAGGGAGGGGGGCGGGGGGGAAGGGAAAGGGAAATGAAAGCACGGCAACGATTAACCCTTTATTCCCTTCACCTTTGGTCCAATTACCTGAGGGTGCTGGGAAGTTGGTTTGTTGGCACCAAAGCTTCCAGCAAAATCCGAATTAACTGTGTTGCCAAGGTGAAGCAGTAACTCAGGTGAAGGGGAAAAGATTTAATAGGAATCTGAGGGGTATGTTTTTCACACAAAGGGTGGTGGGTGCATGGAACGAGATGCCAGGGGACGTAGTTGAGGCAGGGACTATCCCAACATTTAAGAAACAGTTAGACAGGTACATGGATAGGACAGGTTTGGAAAGATATGGGCAAATTATGGGCAGGTGGGACTAGTGTAGCTGGGACATGTTTGGCCAGTGTGGGCAAGTTGGGCTGAAGGGCCTGTTACAAAACTGTGTCACTCTATGACTCTATTGGAGAGGTGGGAATGTTCCTTCATCTTGATTGTGGGGTAAAAATGGTCATCAGTTTTTGTGCTCTTGCTGTTACTGTATGTAGTGAGTGAGGTCCATCATCCACCTCTGAGTGACAACAATCATCAGTGCTGTCTTCCATTTCATCTGGAGATCGAAAATCAATCACGTCTGCAGGGAAATATCCATAGAAAACTGGGGGAGAAAGAACCAAATTGTTTGTTCCTCAACCCCTTGGTCACTTTTGTGTGTGCCAGCATCGTATTGGGTCCACAATCACTACACGCCTCCTGCTGTCTGTCTGTCCCCAGTATAGGAAATGTTGGGCCTGGCCCATGTGGCCATTGAGCATCCCATTCAACCAGACTGTGCCTTATCATATGTCCCTCACAGTGATGTTTCAGTCGGGCGGCACAGTGGCAAAGTGGTAGTTTAAATTAGATTTGAGATACAGTGCGGAAACAGGTCTCTCAGTCCACCATCCATAGCGACCAGTGAACCCTGCACCCTAACAGTACCCTACACACACTGGGACAATTTACATTTATACCAAGCCAATTAACCTACAAGTCTGTACGTCTTTGGAGTGTGGGAGGAAAAACCGAAGATCTCGTAGAAAACCCACGCGGTCACGGAGAGAACATATAAACTCCGTACAGACAGCAGACAGCAGCCGTAGTCAGCATAGAACCCTGGTCTCGGGCGCTGTAAGGCAGTAGCTCTACTGCTACCCCATCGTGCTGTTGCTCCAGAGACCCGGGTTAGATCCTGACCTTGGGTTGCTGTCTGTATGGAGTATGGAAGTTCTCCCTGAGACCACATGGGTTTTCTTCTGGTGCTCCAGTTTCCTCCCACATTCCAAAGATGATAGATGTGGGTTTGTAGGTGAATTGGCTTCTGTAAATTGTCCCTAATGTGATGGATGGAACTAATATATGTGTGATGGCTGGTGGGTGGGGACGCACAAGGCCTATGGGCCTTCGTCCACTCTGTACCCTCTAAACTCTAAAACAGATGCACACATTTGATGTGAGCTTATCAGGCAATGGGCTGCACAGAATATGCTCAAAGCCCAATGGAAAAAGTCAATCAGAGATCCTGTTGCATTCTCCAGGCAGACGCTCAAACATACTGTATGTGGATGAATAATTCACAGACAGAACTTTCAAACAAGTATCAAAAACCTGGCTGTGGTGATGTACGTGACCGATAGTGAGAAGAGCGTCTGCACATCCGCCACCCTCCACCAACCCCCCCCCCCCCCCAACCCCTCCCCACATCCATATCCCACCACCTCCCTGTCCATCACCTCCTCACCCCACATACACACCACCTCACCCCCCCCACTTCCCACCCCCCCCCACACCCCACACCCCACCACCCCCACCCAACCCCCCACTACCCACCCCCACCCCCTCCCCACTCCCCCACCCCCACCCCACCCCACTCCCACCCAACCCCCCCACCACCCACACCCCCACCCCCCACACTCCCCCACCCCACACACCCACCACCCCCACCCCCATTCCCCCACCCCCCACCCCCCCCACCCACCCCCCCACCCCCCACCCACCCCCACCCCCCTCCCCACCCCCCCACCCCCCCCCCACCCCCCCCCCCCCCCCCCCCCCACACCCACACCCCCCCCCACCCCCCCACCCCCACCCCCACCCCCACCCCACCCCCACCCCCCACCCCCCCCCCCCCCCCCCACCCCCCACCCCCCCCCCCCCCCCCACCCCCCCCCACCCCCCCTCCCCCCCCCCCACCCCCCCCCCCACCCTCCCCCACCACCCACCCCCCACACCCACCACCCCCCACCCCCACCCCCACTCCCCTCCCCCACCCCCCACCCCACCCCCACCCCCACTCCCACCCCCCACACCCCCAACCACCCCCACACCCCCCCACCCACCCCCACCCCCCCACCCCCCACCCCCACCCCCCACCCCCCCACCCCCACCCACCCACCCACACCCCACCCCCCACTCCCCACCCCCACTCCCCACCCCCCCCCCCCACTCCCCACTCCCACACCCCCCACTCTCCCCACCTCCCACCCCCCCCTCCCCCACTCCCCACTCCCCACCCCCACTCCCCCACTCCCCACACCCCACTACCCACCCCCACTCCCCACTCCCCCCCACTCCCCACCTCCCCACCCCCACTCCCCCTCCCCACTCCCCAATCCCCACTCCCCACTCCCCCCCTCCCCCACCCCCACTCCCCACTCCCCCACCCTCCCCACTCCCCCACACCCCACTACCCACCCCCCACTCCCCACCTCCCCACCCCACACTACCCACCCCCACTCCCCACCCCCACTCCCCACTCCCCACTCCCCACACCCCACTACCCACCCCCACTCCCCACCTCCCCACCCCCCACTCCCCCACTCCCCACTCCCCACTCCCCACTCCCCACCCCCACCCCACTCCCCACACCCCCCACCACCTCCCCACCCCCCCACTCCCCACCTCCCCACTCCCCACTCCCCACCCCCCCTCCCCACCCCCACTCCCCACCCCCACTCCCCACCCCCACCCACACCCCCCAACACCTCCACACCCCCCATCCACCACCTGGAATTGCATTGTGTTGCATTGCGAACGGCAACAGAAGAATGAAAGCGTTATGTATTGGAACATATAAAGTAAATTTGTAAAGTAAGGATCTGGAACCCGGGGGAAGCAAATAAGCAAATGCTGAGAGTAAAGAGGAAAGGCATTAGACATCTATTATATGTTGGTATCGTTCCTAACCATTTTAAGCCAAATTAGTTTTGTTTTTGTACCATAAATCATTCTTATGGTTAAGTCCCTGATCTCCATACAGTTCGAGAATGTTTGCTTGAGGTTCAGCTGGACCTTTGGGAGGGGAATTAAAAAAACAGACATCAAACATACAGTGAAATACTAGAAATACTTCTTGGATCAGGCGGCATCTATGAAGAGAGAAATCGAGTTAATGTTTTAAGACAAGAGGTTGCCATCATGGTCTTGCTATGTTTGTAACTATTTGAGTATTTTAATGGTACCTAATGAAACATTTGGCCTGATTGTGATGGATTTGACCTGCAGCCCAGAATCACGCTCCCTGGCCTCCAACACCCACCTGCCCACCCGGTTTAGTTTAGAGATACAGCATGGAAACAACTTCGGCCCATCGAGTCCGTGCCAACCACCGATCACCCGCTCGCATGAGTTCCGTGTTATCCCATTTTCTCATTCACTCCCTATACACTCGGAGCAATTCACAGAGGACCACTTAACCTACAAGCCCCGCACATCTTTGGGATGAGGGAGGAAACCGGAGCACCCGGAGGAAACCCACCCAGTTCACATTCTGTCACAGGGAGAATGTGCAAACTCCACACAGACAGCACCCGAAGTCAGGATCGAACCCAGGTCTCTGGCGCTGTGAGGCGGTGCTGCCCTGTGCAAAA